>NW_026623052.1:0-11000 GCF_023065955.2 Ursus arctos | reverse complement strand
ATGGCCATGACTTTATCAAACTATGGTACTGCATGTGAAACACTAGACAGAAAGGCCTCACTTCCCACTGGAAAATCCCAAAGGCAGCCAAAATTCTAAAAAGATGAGCTAAAGCGCAGGGGTAGGCTGTACTATTCCAGGCTATGGATTTTAAAATATATTCAAAGAACTAATTGGCTGAGTTTTCAGGTATGGGTGCAGCATTTGTCTCCACTAGCGTTGGTCAGATATCTTAATGGGGGCTCTCTTGGCATTTTGGATGGGACAATTCTTTGTTCAGAACTCTCCTACACATTATCACACAATGAGAGTCCTGGGCCTCCAGGCACTAAATCATAGTAGCATTTCTATGTTATAGCCACCAATAACACCTTCTGTACATTTCTGAACACCCTATTGGAAGTCATCCTTCTTCCAACCGAGATATACTAGCTCTAGCCTAAGACGTAGGAATGAGCACTTTGTTAAAGTTAGAATTTCATGTATATAATCAATTCTTTAGACCAAAAGTCAGACTTTTTTCATGTTCTGTATGCTGTTTATTTTTTATTATGTTCAGTTAGTCAACATATAGTACATCATAAGTTTTTGATGTACTGCTCATCACAACACGTGCCCTCCTTAATACCCATCACCTGGTTACCCCCTACCCCTACCCCCCTGCGTTCCATAACCCTCAGTTTGTTTCCCGGAGTCCAGAGTCTCTCATGGTTTGTCTCCCTCTCTGATTTCGTCCCATTCCGTTTTCCTTCCCTTCCCCTGTGGTCCTCTGCTCTATTCCTTATGTTCCACATTTGAGTGAAACAATATGATAATTGCCTTTCTCTGCTTGACTTATTTCACTTAGCATAATCCCCTCCAGTTCCATCCATGTCGATGCAAATGGTGGGTATTCATTCTTTCTGCTTTCAATCCATTTATAGAAATACTAGATCCAACTGGAATGGATCTCCCCCTAGTTCGTCCTAAGATTTTTAGAGTCTTTCCATGAAGTGTGATCGTCAGACCAACAGCATGAACATGACCTGGAAGCTTGTTAAGAATGTACAATCTATGGAATCAGAGACTGTATTTTGACAGGATTCTCACTTAATCCGTATGTACTTTAAAGTTTGAGACACAGCGCTTTAGAGAATACTCTGGACAATCTTGTGACAGTTTCTTGTAGTTAGACTGTCCCCCCTAGTGGCACAACTGATTAGCATCCCAACCCCCAACCATATAAACCCTTCCTATTTGCACTTTCCCATTGTGGTAAATGTAGAAACTTCTCTACCAAAGAACCGTCATGTTCCTCCCCAACCTGGGTTCCAACCACATCAACTGAGCTGTCTGGTAATTATGAGAAAGCCAGAATATCAGGTGATCTTAATTATTCCTATTACAGTCTGTGATAGTCTAGTGCAAATCCAGGCCTGGAGTTATGCTAGGTCGGCTTACATTTTAAGATATTTTAATGTTTTTTTATTATATTATGTTAGTCACCATACAGTACATCCCTGGTTTCTTTTTTTTTTTTTTTTAAGATTTTTATTTATTTATTTGACAGAGATAGAGACAGCCAACAAGAAAGGGAACACAAGCAGGAGGAGTGGGAGAGGAAGAAGCAGGCTCATAGCAGAGGAGCCTGATGTGGGGCTCGATCCCATAATGCCGGGATCACGCCCTGAGCCGAAGGCAGACGCTTAACCACTGTGCCACCCAGGCGCCCCACATCCCTGGTTTCTGATGTAAAGTTCGATGATTCATTAGTTGCGTATAACACCCAGTGCACCATGCAATGTATGCCTTCCTTACTACCCATCACCAGTCTATCCCATTCCCCCACCCCCCTCCCTCTGAAGTCCTCAGTTTGTTTCTCAGAGTCCATAGTCTCCCATGTTTCACTCCCCCTTCTGATTACCCCTCTTCTTTATCCCTTTCTTCCCCTACCGATCTTCCTAGTTCTTATGTTCCATAGATGAGAGAAATCATATGATAGTTGTCTTTCTCTGCTTGACTTATTTCACTTAGCATTATCTCCTCCAGTGCCGTCCATGTTGCAGCAAATGTTGAGAACTCGTTCTTTCTGATAGCTGAGGAATATTCCATTATATATTCCATATATGGGCCACAACTTCTTAATCCAGTCATCATTGCACTACCGGGTATTTACCCCAAAGATACATTTTAAGATAAAAGCTGGAATTATTTGCTCAGGATATACACTGCCTGGCATTGTCTATCTTTCCCATTTGATGCTGCTGTTATTTTATTTTTAACCTGATCTTTTTTCTCATCTAAAGAAAATCCCACTATCAGATTCACCCACTCCTATTTTCTGTCATCTGCAACAACGAAAATCCAAAAGGCCCCAGGACCACAAACATCCAAAGGAACAAATGAATGGGGTATTGTGCTTCTGTGTGACCAGCAGGGACTCACATAAAGGACCACTTGTGCCAGTCTCGTTTACAATCAGCTGACTCTCTGGACACTCTGAGCATCAGTAGCCCTTGAACTTGCCTGCTCCTGTCTGCAACTGGTTCAACAGTGAACTCAGACCAATTAAATTTCCAAAGATACCCTGAGAACGAATCCACCTGGGCCCAAGTGCACGTCACTCCTTCGCTGCTTCTGCCAGCTGGACTCACACTTGCCCAGAAGTTAGCAAACATCCTGCAAGCTGTCAACAAAGAAAAGGACGGGCAATCCTAGCAAATTCGATGTGGGATTATCCTTTTTCCTTTCTGCCTAAAATCTGCTAGATTTTAGGGTCTTACCCAAGTAGGTTTTTAGGCATATTTAGATGTATCGTGGATTTTATTTTGAAGGGACATTTTACAATTTATGGTAAAATACAGAAAACAAAACTTACTATTTTAATTATTTTAAATAGTATTGAATTCAGAGGCATTCAGCACAATCACATTGTCATACAAGCATCACCACTGTTTTCAGAATCAATTTTTAGAAAGATTTCTGTAATTCTGACAATCTTCTATACTGTATTGTGTATTTAGGAAAATTATGTTTCTCACTTTTCTGTGTTCAACCAGGACACATTTGGTTTATTCAATTTTAAAGATTTTCTCACATCATTTATGCACTAATGATGAAAGGTAAATGGAGAGAAATATCTGGAACTATCTTCAAACTGTATACACAGGACTATTTTTGATTCTCTAATAGTCCCCATTATATCTTTTTATTACTTATAAACGTTGTTTTTCCCCTATATATAGCCTTTTTATTAAGCCTAAACAAATCTAAGCAAGGACAATACAAATAGAAGAGGAAAGTCATTAATTATATATGTGTTAGTCTTCATAAATTCAAAACAACTGTGCCACTTTAATGCTTTAAAAACCATTATACAACCACGAATATTTTTAAAGTCCTTTACTGTGTGGTGAGATAAATACTTTGTTCCTTTCATATATCCTCAAATATATTTCTATTTATAAAACAAACAGATGCACACATTTGAAAGCATTCTGATTTTATTAGGGGGCTGGTGCTCAGAGACCAAAAAACCCCCCAAAATATTGGCACTAAAAAAACTGTTGTCAGGAAAATTTGGGGTTGTTGTCTTAATAAGATAAGACATGACTAAGGCATATCAGACATGACCCCTTGTTGTGGGTTGACAAGACTGTGATTAAGTTCTTGTTCTACTTGTTGGTTTTAGCTTTTCATTATTCTTATCTTTTTATAGCCACCTGCCCTGACTAGTAAAAGCTTCATCCTAATTTTGGGTCTGAGGCACCTCCTTACATAAGCACCGTCCACACAGAGAAATGATTCTTCAGCCAGTCATACATGCTCCCTATTTTTCATTTTGGCACATAAAGCACCAAACCAACTTTGCTGTATCTGGGCAGTTTTTTTCATCAGTTGTTCACAGCAAACTTTGCCTTCAGCTTTTCTTAGAATTTGTATTACTGCTCAGCCACTTGCACCATCTACTGAATCCCAGCCATAGAAGGTGCCACATTTAGATAATTATTTTGGTAAACAGCAAATAAGTTATGAAAAAGTTGTGACAAGACAAATTTCAAGCACTAGTTTCCCTAAGATCAAACTGAATAGTAAAGCCAGGCAAACGTTTAATCCACTTTCAGTAAACAGCTCGTTTCCTTGCATTGTCAGATATTTTAAATTTTTCTATAATCTCTTATGTGCTCCTCTTAAATGTATCATACTGGGCAAAATTCGTTCTATGAGTTATATGTTATACAGATAAACACATGTCTGTGGAAATCGCGATTTGGGATAGACAAGTAAAGAAGTGGAGTCAAGAAGACTATCTTAAAATGTCTAAATCTAAAATCTTAAAATATCTAAATCTGAATATGATCAGCCATACTTGGAAGGGGGTGGGTTTCCTGGGAGTGGCTCCAGGGAGCAGATATCTGACCATGGGAAGAGTCCTGAAAGGCAGCTTTGCCTTCACAAATGGAAGACTTCTCTAGAATTTAGAGCCTTTCAACAAGGGAACAGGTTGCCTTCTGAGGTGGTTTGTCTCTTGAAATGTTCAGACAAGTATATATAGGAATATTGTAAAAGCAGTCCCTGTCAGCTACTTAACGCCTTAACTCCCTTCTGACCTCACCTGGCTTAATAAACTAGGCTGCTAAGGGTAACTTGAACACAGGTTTATTGTTGGGTTATGAAATACAGTGGCCTCAGAAAGTATTTGGATTCGTGATCGTTTTGCTCCTATCTGTGAGGTAGGTTGTTTCCAAAGATGGTCACACCAATCCATTCCATCCTGTATGCCCTTCTGCAAGGCAACTTTGCCAACAAAGAGATGAAGTCTCTTTCCTCTTTCCTTGAATCTGGACTGGCCCCGTGAGTTTCTCTGACCAATAGAATGCAGTGCAAACGACCCTGTGATGTCTTGGTCTTACAAGACCTTGCAGTTTCTGTTTCTGCCCTCTCGAGAGCCAACTGTTACATAGATAAGTTCAGGGTACCCTATTGGAGAGGCCACTTGGAAAGAGATGAGCCTAGATGGTAAGAGGTTGAACAGAGGAGAGCCGAAATGCCCAAGCTGCCAGCCAGCACCACTGGTAGACAGCATGGATTTTCCAAAATTATCTGCCCCAGCTGACCCTCCTGAAGCTAAGATGAGTTGTTCTCACCAACCCTTGCCCAAATTCCTGACTCACAGAACTGTAAGCAATAAAATGGACACTGATTTAAGTTACTAAATGCTAGGCTGGTTTATTACCCAGCAGTAACAACAGATATCCAAAACAGAATTGGTATCTGGAAGTGGGTTGCTGCTATAACAAAAACCTAAAGCCCCTATCATTGGTTTTGATACTGGGTGGCAAGAGAAAGTTCAGGGAGGAAACTGTTAGGTCAGCCTGGAATGACAGTGAGAAAACACCATTGGAGGTTCAAAAAAAAAAGAGCGAGCTATGTTATAGAGTGTAGAATTTTTTGGCCACACGATCGCCTGTGGGATCATGGAAGCTAGGAGATGCAGCTAATGAACTCACTGATGTGAGCAAAGGAGGGTGTCCCCTGTCCGGCTGATGTACAATTGCCTCGCTCCAGAACTGTTTGGTTTCATCCCTCTTTCTCACCTCCTAGGCCTCCAGTCAATGGCTCTGAATTTGCTGATGTGGATAAGGAGATTTCGAGGTAAAATATTGAAAGTACAACTGGCTTCTCTGAGCCGCATTGATAAAATACAGGAAGAGAGACATAAACTAAAGAGGAAACTGTTTAGCTTTTAGGCAGGATAAAGAAAAGATATAGAAAACCCAGGACAGACTCTAGGGCCAGCAAAACATTATCGAAGTGAGAAATGGCCTCCGAGTGAAGGTTAAATCAAGGGTTTGGCTAAAAATCCCTGGTTAAAGCCTCTGTAAGACTCAAGGCAGCATCTAATAGACCCTCCCATCTAGACACTTTCTAAGAATATTAAGGGCGTATTTCCCCACAACAGCCTTGCCTGTGACCCAAAGAGAAGCCCGTTTTAGAAAAAATTACGGATATAATTTTTTTGTTGTTGTTTGTTTGTTTTTGCTATGGTTTAATACCCAATAACATTCATAGGGAACCCAGAACATTTTTAAGATAAATACTTACTGAAGTACCATAAGCTTTAAGTAAAAGGTACAATTCAAAATGAGACAAATATCAAAATGAGACAATTCAAAATGAATAGAGCTCTCTAGGCCCCCATTTTTTTATGGGCAGGAAGCAGGTTGAGAGAACATCTTCTAATGAAAAGAAAAAATGAAAGGGTAGAGCCAAGATCACAGAGGATAAATTCCAGAGCTTTAAACAAATAATGACCGGGGAACCAACATTTGTTGCCCCCTGTAGATATGTGCCTGGCTGGACTTCAGAACTGCAAAGGACAAGTGACCACTATATGCCTCCTGTTCTTTTCCTTAGTTTGTATCACTCAGATGACAGGCGATCCTCATAAAATTGCCTGAGCCCCTTGCTGAGGGCGACACATTCTTCTCAATGTCTTTGAGGAGCACAAAGCCAGCCAATTCCCATTTGCGCTTATCATCTTTCGCAGCTGAATTGGTTCAGAAGAGGGATCCTCTCACTATCCCACACATGCTTTCCCTGTTACACCTTGCATCACATAAAACAGATTTCCTTTCCTCAAAAGCATTGTTCACACAAGGCATGTGTATATAAAGCAGATTCTAACAAAGATCTGAATTAACAGTTAGAGTGGAGGCATCTCGAATCTCCAGTCTTCCTCCTTAAAAAGTTCCTTGAACATATTTACCAGCTCTGGCTCTAGCCTTCTGCCAAACTACTTAGCCCTCTCTTCCCCTCTTTCTTCTTCTTTGTCCTCCACCCCCAAATCTCTGGCACTTCCTCTGGAGAACTCAGCTCTGGGACTCCATTTGAATATCCAAGGGCTCTGCTAAAGTGAAATTTCTTGAACCCTTCTGTCTCTTCCACTAGTGTATGTTAGAAGAAAAAAGCCATAGAGAGATTTCTTTCTTCGCTGATATGAATTATGCTGCCTTCCTCACAAAACAGAGGTAGTTATGGTTAATTTGGGCTCCGTATTTTCCCTTTCCCATTACTTTTAGATAGCACTAAGTAAAAACAATGGTTTAGTAAGAGTTTACATAATTCTATTTAAGGTTAAAGTAGAAATCACTAAGAACGATAAGATGCTGAGAATATGAAGTTTCATTCCACACGAAATTTAGTACTATTTTAAGCTTTTTAAGATTATGATTATAAAGAAAATAATATAATCTCAAATCAAGATAAATATCTGCTGTGAAGAACAAAAATAGGGTGGGATGAAGAGGCTGAGATTCTCCAAGGTTGCCACCCACAGGCATCAGATAATTGCTTCACTCCGGCCATTGATTTCAGTAGCTCAGAAGCTAAATAAATACCAAAGTGAAACTTTTTTTAAACCATTGGCTGGCATGCTTATTTTAATTGTACAATTTTAATTACAATATTTAAAGCTAGTTACAGCTGTATAATTTAGTGATATTTATTATTTTGACATATTTGTATATATGTATACAAAACGCATTGTGTCATATAGGGAAAGCTGTTGAAATATTGCCAAATTGGTTCTTAGTATTAAAAAACTAAGCACAAACTATAAAGGGGGAGGGTTAATGGATTGAACTACATGAAAATATAAAACTTCTACTCATCAAAATGCACAATTAAGAGCTTTGGAAACATGGCGGAGCAAGAGCAAAGAAAGATCCCTTTGGTTCCAGAAAATCTCCTGAAAAAGAGGAAGGCCCTTAAAGCCATTCAAGCAAAGCAGGTACTTTAGGACAAGAAGGAACAGAACAAAATAAAAGAGCTCAAGTTTAAGCGACTGGAATAGTTTCCACATGATTCCTGGCGGCAACAACGTGACAGGGTGTGCCTCAGACGTCTAGAAGTGAAACCTCATGGCTGAGAAGCGCCAGAAAAACATTCCTTGGCCTTTGTTGTTCACATTCAAAGCATTAATGGGTGCAGAGGACCAGGCTTTGCCTGAAGATTTTCAGTGGTGTCTTTGTCAGAGTGATCCCCAGACCATAAAAACGCTGCGTATATAAAAATGAACCTTATGTGACCTGGGGATTTCCAAATCTGAAGTCTACCCAGGAACTCATCTGGAAATGTGGACAAGCCAAGGTCAAGAATAAAACCATGCTGGGGTGCCTGGGTGGCTCAGTGGGTTAAGCTTCTGACTCTTGATCTCAGCTCAGGTCTTGATCTCAAGGTCCTGAGTTCAAGCCCTCTGTTGGGCTCCACGCTGAGCATGGAACCTACTAAAAAAATAAATGAAGAAAGAAAGAAAGAAAGAAAGAAAGAAAGAAAGAAAGAAAGAAAGAAAGAAAGAAAGAGAAAGAAAGAGGAGAAAGCCATCCCTTTATCAGAAAGAAAGAAAGAAAGAAAGAAAGAAAGAAAGAAAGAAAGAAAGAAAGAAAGAAAGGAGAAAGCCATCCCTTTATCAGACCACACAGTGATTGAGGAGAACCTAGGGAAGTATGGCACTATTTGCTTGGAAGAACTCATTCATGCAATTGCCTTTCCAGGGAAGAATTTCCAGGCAATCTCTGAGTTCTTACATCCTTTCCATCTCTCAGGAGCCCCTCCTGATGCCAAGAATAGAGCGGGCTTCCTCAAAGACGTGGGTTTACCTGGCTATTGAGGTGAATCCATCAATCAGCTCATTTGGCAGCTGAATTAAATCTAGAATATCTGAAAGCACGGCACATTGGAGGTATGTGTTTTATCTTTTGGAATTGTTATCAGTCCCTTCCAAGAAGATTATTTTCTACTCTGTTTTCAGAAACGAGAGGGAGGGGCCAAGGAAAAGATGAAGATGTTCCTGGCAGGCCCTTCTCATCATAGCCCAGTTCCAAGGACAAGTTAGAGTCGTTTTTCTATGTTGGCTGCCAATGCCAACTCTGAAGTTAGCAAAGGACTCATGTCGTGGAAGAGGGAGTCCTGCTATGTCACATCTTCTATCCGGGGGTTTAATGTTGGTGAACAAATACCCAAGCATGAATATAAGACAGCAGTGGACCAAGCTCAGGGACATATTGAACCTGGGGGTTCCTGGGGCCCTATTTTGGAAGGAACTTGAAATATAATTACAAAGAAGAGTACAAAACAGTGGAGGGAAAAACACAAACTTAAAAAAAAAAAAAAAAGAAAAATCAGTGTAAACTAGGAGAAAGCCTTCACAAAACATATAAACCTCAAGGGATTAATTCAGAATATATGTGTATCAATAAGAAAAAGCTAACAGAATAGAAAAATTATAAGAGACAAATGGGCAATTCACAAAAGAGAAAAGAGGAAAGGCTCAATTCTGGCAATAGGAAAATGCAAGTTAAAACCACAAGTGCTTACAGAAGCCAGATAAGTAATGTTAGGGCATAAAACAAGCCAACTGATTCCTTTTTTTTTTTTTTAAGATTTTATTTATTTATTTGAGAAAGAGAGAGAGAGAGCACAAACAGGGCAAAGGGGCAGAGGGAGAGGGAGAAGCAGACTCCCAGCCGAGCAGGGAGACCCATGTGGGACTCAGTCTCAGGACCCCGGAATCATGACCGGGGCCAAGGACAGATGCTTAACTGAGCTACGTAGGCGCTCCGTAAGTGCTTCAAAATAAGAAGTGATGCTAACTGGAAAACTGCAGCTAACAAAGAACAACTTCTCCCCAGCTCCGGTAGTTGACACGAGGGAGTGATTTCTATTTGTTCAAAAGATGCCAGATTTTTATATGAAATTTCAAAATTTTTAAAATACTGTACAGACCAAACAAAGATGTTTGTCATGCAATACAGCCCGCAGGGCATGAATTTGCAAACTTTAATCTAAACCCATGTCAGAAGAAAATATGTTCTCCCTATTAGCAAGGCTCTAAACTTATTCCTAAAGACCGTGGGCCCCCAATGATCATGTTGCAAGGCTTTTGGTAATTTCCCTTTCTTACAAAGTGTGGGCACCACAAGATCACTCGGATGACTATTTGGTATCCAACAACAAGCATCCCTCGTTAATTCTTTTAGTATTTCTTCATTGGGTAATTTGTCTCATTAACAGTTCATCTCAACTATGCTATTTTTTACATTGATCATTTTTACATGTTTTTCTTATCAGCATTGTGTTGTAATACAACCCTAATTCTCAGAGTAGATCAATGGCTCAGAGCTGTTCATGAAAGCCTAAAAGCAGTGTTCAAAGAGAAAAAAATATGTACCTTAAGAAATGTAAGAATGGATGAAGAAGATGTGGTAGTGATATATAGTGGAATATTACTCAGCCATAAAAAGCATGACATTTTTTTTATTTGCAACCATGTGAGTGGAGCTAGAGAATATTATGCTAAGTGAAGTAAGTCAGTCACAGAAACACAAATACCATATGATTTCGCTTATATGTGAAATTTAAGAAATAAAACAAATGAGCATGGGGGGAAAAAAGAGAGAGAGAGGCAAACCAAGAAACGGACTGTTACTTAACGGTAGAGAATAAACTGATGGCTATTCAGGGGAGGTTGGGGGGGGTTAAATGGGAGATGGGGATTAAGGAGGGCATGTGTTGTGATGAGCACCAGGTGTTGTACGAAAGTGTGGAATCACTAAATTGTACACCTGAAACCAATATACTCTATGTGAGCTAACTGCAATTTAAATAAAAACTTTTTTAAAATGTAAGGTTAAATTGTGAATAGGGATCCAGTATAAATTTAAAATGTGAATCAGTGTATGCTCAGACTATATCTTCCAGTGCAGAGAATCCAAATAAGTGCTATAAATAAAGAAAGAAAGAATAGTACAAAGATGAATTTCTGAAAATTGGGATTTTTTTTGGTCTATTCCCCCAATAATCCCCATTTATAAAAAATTGACAAATAATGACATGATCTATCAATGTTGGTTTTTTTTTTTAAGATTTTATTTATTTATTTGACAGAGAGAGAGACAGCCAGCGAGAGAGGGAACACAAGCAGGGGGAGTAGGAGAGGAAGAAGCAGGCTTCCAGCGGAG
>NW_026623051.1:0-11920 GCF_023065955.2 Ursus arctos | reverse complement strand
TGAAATCACCAGTCATATTAGCTTTTAAGTAACAGTGCATTGCTAATGACATTTCCGTTGTCAGTGTTTTTTGTCTTATGTCTGACTAGTTTATTTTCCTTGTTCTCACTGTTTCTACTTTAAGTTTTAATTTTAATTTAATTTTATTTTTTTGATGTAAAGTTCGATGATTTATTAGTTGCGTATTACACCCAGTGCACCATGCAATACGTGCCCTCCTTACTACCCATCACCAGCCTATTCCATTCCCCCATCCCCCTCCCCTCTGAAGCCCTCAGTTTGTTTCCCAGAGTCCATAGCCTTGTTCTCACTATTTCTAAATTATGTTTTATTTAAGTTGTCAAGTTCACCTTGAATGTTTATTTCCCCTTTTTCTGTATATAATTCTGTAATTTGGAGCATCATACTTTCAGTGCCATTGTCTGGGGAATTTGAGTAAAATAGTAAATTATACTGTCTTCATTTACATGTGGATGTGTAGGCAGGGCTGGGAAGGTTCTTAGTTCTCTGGTGGAGGGGGCATGTGGAGGGATGGAGCAGTAGGAAGGATGGGGGGGGCAATTCCCTACTGGGGAAGAACTGAACTGAGCTTCTTATTCCTTTTGAGGGTTTCCACTGGGGCTCCTGAGTGGGATAAGGATCTTTCCCCCTCCTTTGGTGCTTCCTGGGTTCTGCTGAAGCAGGTTTTCATGAGGCTCTATTATGATTCTCTCAATTAAAAAGGAGTAGAAATGGTTTTGAAAAGGATTATATGTGGAAGGAAATGGAGGGATAATCCCATTGCTTTCATAGGTTTGTTTGTTGGTAGTGCTTATTGCTGTGTTGTGTTCAAGTGCCATTTAATAAGTCCAGTCTCATTAAGTGTATGAGTTTCATGAGTCATTGAGTTTTATGGCTTCACAGGTAGGTGAAGCTGGTTACTCCCACCTAGTGAGACAGCCTTTGTCAGGGCTAGGTAATTACAGAACAAGTAACATGTATATAATGCCGAAAGCACTCTGACAAGCTGATTTTATCCCCACGGGAGTCCTATGCTGTAGGAACCATTGGTGGCCCCATTTCTGAGATTGAAATTGAGGCAGAGAGTGCTTAAAAAAAACTTGTCCAAGGCCCTGTAGCTTCTAGACTTTACCCAGGCAGTCTGCTCTGGAGGTTTTTGCCCTCAACCTTTGCTATTGCCTTTCAGCTAAATAGGGAGAAATAACTGTCAACAAGAGGTTTTAGCTGGACAAAGGAGTGGGAGAGGGTAGCTTTTGGTGTGGTTTATAGATTATTTTCTGGATAAAATGCAAAAATAACAGGAACGGTTTATTGGCTCTTGGTTGGTGGTAAAGGAGAATGAGAAATTAAAGATTTCTTTAAAAATTCAGGAATAGGGGAGCCTGGGTGACTAACTCTACTAAGCATCTGCCTTGGATTCAGGTCATGATCTCAGGGTCCTGGGATCCAGCCCTGCATCAGGCTCCCTGCTCAGCGGGGAGCCTGCTTCTCTCTCTCCCTCTGCCTCTCCCCTGGCTTGTGTTTTTTCTCTCTCTCAAATAAATAAATTAAATATAAAAAAACAAAAAAAAAAAAGAAAAGAAAAGAAAAAAAAAGAGTCAGGAATGACCCCTAGCTCTGTAAAGGTATCTGCTGTTTGTTTCTCTGTGGTTAGTTTGAATGTACTTCTCTGGGCTTTGTGATGATAGTAAGGCAGTGTGCTGGTGTGTCTGTGCCCAATGCTGAAAGTCACCACCCCAGAGGCAGTTTGAGGCCTGAGCTCTTTTGTTCAGCACTTGTCCCCCCTCTCTCTTCCTTACTACTCACCAGGACTGCTATGGGAGGGGACTGCAATGAGCTTCTTCATGGGGAAATTGGCAGTTTGACTTTCAGTGCCACTCACTCCCATCATTTCTCACCTGTCTACTTATCTTCCTGCTCTTTTGCATTCCCAGGGTGATGATTATTTTTATATATTCCTGACCTGATTTCTGGTTTTGATTTATTCGCCCTTGTCTCTGAGGCCTTTGTGTGGTTCAGATTTGAGTTGGGAGGCCAGGTAGGAGTTCTGCCCACATCTCTGACTGATTGTGTTACCTTGGGCAGGACATGGGAGATCTAGAACCTGTGGTTTCTTTATCTTGATCGCACACCGCCCCCCCCCCCCCCGTCTACCTCACAGGGTTATGGGTGAGGGTCAAAAAAAAGAAATTCCTGAATGTGCTTTTTAAAGTATAAATGTATAGCATTATTAATATTCCCAGCCTCCCCAAGTGGCTTTGTCTCCTCCCCACTTTGATGCCATGCATAAGCTTTGGTCATGGTACCTTTTGCATTACTTGTTTACCTCTGTACCCTCAAAGGCCCTGTGTCTTACTGTCTTTGAATTTCCTAGCACTTGGCTCAAGGCACGTTGGAATGGGTACTGGCTCAGTAATGTTCAAATGAATGAGTAAAGAATGTCTGTCTAAGGGATGTTTCTGGTCATAGTTGTTTTTGTCATTGTTCATCGTTTTTTCTGAACGAAGGCTTCCTCCTTGTCTCTATGCTTCCTGAAGTTAGCCTTGTTAAAAATCAGCCCTTTCTTACTTTCTTGTGTTCCCTTTTGCAGGATGTTAAATTCCAGTGTCTGTGGCCTCCTTCTTCAAGAGCTAGGCTTACTTTTAAATATTCATCTGATGGCTTTTGATTTTAAACAATCAGATAAATCAGTTCTTCCAGCTATTGACTTAGAGATAGAAAATATTTAATATTTATTGTTTGTGTATTCATTTAACAAATACGCCTCGAGTACCTTTTGGGTACCAAGCTCTGTTCCTGGGGCTAGGAATAGAGCAGTGAACAAATTGGATGAGATTACTGGCCTTATGCAGCTTCCGGTCTAGTGGCGTGTCAGTCAGTGAAGAAGGAAATGAATACATAAGAGAATTTCAACGAATCTTAAGAGCTGGAGGAGGGAATCATGTGAAGAGGGCTTCTAGACCAGTGAGCAGTCGTCATATTTATAAATAAAACTGAATATGTTACAGATGTCATGCTCTTAGTTTCCCTTTGTATCAGGTTACCTGAAAGGTATCTAATGGTCTTGATGGTGAGTACTTGAAGCTCTGTCCTATCCATGCCTCATCCACAAGAAAGATACAGAATGGCTGAGGAGGAAGGTGGCTGTTACCTGGCCTTTGGTTTCATGAGAGCACCTCAGTCTGTATGAGTGCTCCTCAACCTTGACTAGAACCCTCTTTGTTCAGGTAGCTCTTTTTGAGTATCTCTGATGGACCAAGGGGGACCCAGGAAAGATAAGGGAGTCATCGATCACCCAGTAACTTCGCTGTGCCATCTTGCTGTGTCAGTGCACCCACATCCTCAGTGCCAGGGAAACTGCTTGCTTATGGCATTGTGTGTCCATTGTATGGTGAGCAGTCAGGCATCCAGCTGTTGCAGAGCCTGTGAAGGAAGAAGCCAGGGCGATTGGAAAGCATGTGAAAAGTAACAAACAGGAGCACTTTTGGATTTCTTTGAAGAGGTTAATGTGTGATCGCAGTTCCGAAGGATGAGAGGGAATGAGCCATGTGGGGATCTGGGCCTGGGGACGGCATACAAGAGGTGCCCCAGATGGAGAATGCATTTGAGAAGTTTGGGGAATAGAAAGAAGCCGCAGTGGCCGGAGGGTAGGGTGTGAAGGACAGAGTGCTGTGAAATGAAGTTGGCATTGAATGGTGGAAACTATGCACAGCCTTGTAGGCTGTGGTCAGGAGTTTGGATTTTAAGTACTACTGGAGGCCACTGGGAGGTTTTGAATGAACGAATGCCCTGGTTTGATTTATAGTGTTCAGTCTTTCTGCTGACTGCATGGTGGAGGATGGCCTGTGGAGGGGAGGAGTGGAAGCAGGAGCCCAGGCAGAGGACATGTTGTAGCCTGGGTGAGGATTCATGGTGACGTATGCCGGGCAGAGCTGTGGAGGGCATGAAGTACCCAGGGCTGGAGCATGTTGGAGGTGGAACTGACACCCTGGAGATGGGATGTGAAGGAGTGAGAAGAACCTGGGATGACGAGCAGCTGGGTGGGTGGCGGGGCCTGAGGGAAGAACAGAATTTGAAGGGAGAACAATACTTTACTTTGGACACATTTGATTTGAGGAGCCTTGTAGACCCTCACGTAGAGAAATGCAGCTGGCAGCAGGCTTTGAGAGTAAAGCTTGCAGGGTGAAATCTAGAGTACTCAGCAGACCGGTGAAATCTCTTTCTTGATCATATCCAGGATTTGAAAGTGAGTTAGGCCATTTCTTTCCTATAGGCATATGATCTAATTAATGGTTTACACGTTGTGGCCATTATCCTATCATTGTTATTAACGTACATATATGTTACAGGCTGTTTCTCTTTTTCAACTCATTCTAGAAAATACTGAACTAGATAAATGCTGTGCTAAATGTAGGGGACATAATGACACATGGGATGGACCGGGGTTTTTGTAGGGTTGCTAGCATCTCTACCATAGAAGACAGATCATTCGTTCAGAATTAAGTCAATTCCATCTGGAGGGATTCCATCAGGAATTAAGTAAAGTGAGATATGTTTTTGACCTAGGGAGAACCAGCTGGTGGGGCAATGGCAGAGGCACTGACTTGGTCTCTGGGCAGGCTGGGGATGTTTCAGCTACCAGTGAATGTCAATAGGAGCTGGCCGGTGAAGTATGCGTCAGGGGAAGGAGTGAGTGGTGGGTGGGCCAGCAGTTTGTACTGGAGTGAAAGGGAACAGAATCCTTTCTTGGAAGCGCACATTCTGTGGAAGGCACTCAAGGATTCCTCGGTAAGCTTATGTAGCTCATAAGAATGATAATACTAGTTTCTTTGCTACCTGCCTTCATGCAGGTAAATTTGTTAGTTACTAAGAACTTCCACTGCTCTGTGCTTTTATTTTGGGGCAGAAAATACAATGTGAAACTGGCAGCTGGTACGACTTTATAAACACCTTATGTACATTATTTCAAAGACCCAGGTCAGGTGTTTTTTTTTTTGTTTTGTTTTGTTTTTGATTTTTGTTTTCTGTTTTTGTTTTTTTCCTGAATGAAATGCCCCATAGGGTTCTCAGAGGAAAACAACTTCTTATATTCACCAACATCAGTTTATAGAACTTAAATATAGTAATGGATGTGTTTACATATAGTCACAGTATTAGGACCCCAAAATTCAATTGAATCCACTTTATCATAAATTAAATAGCAGCACATTTGTTTCTTGAGTAATCCTTGCAGAATTTAAAGAAGCTGTACTTAATTTTCCCAAGATGATTAGTGTGTTGTTCCCAAGAGCTAACACCTTGGTCAGGACCCTGTTGTAAATGGCACAAACAACCTGTTTGCTAAGGAAAATGTACAAAGGTGTGTTGACAGTGGATAAGTACTCTGACCAGAGTTGTGAGGGGTAATCGGGCCCCTAATTGTGGCTCTGTTGCTGCTGGGCCCCAGCAGTTATGGCTGGGCTAAGCTCCCTGCACAACTTGCCTTTCTAGCCGCAGTCCCTGGTTGAGCACGCCTGGTGCAACAGGAAGAAACACTGCTCAGGGCAACTCTAGAACACATGGCGGGCCTCCCTGTGTCCAAACAGGAGTCGAACAGCTCACTGGAAGCTGGAGGGAAGGCTTTGACCAGTGGCCTGGGTGGGAGTGGGTGGGTGTGCTGGGGAGTCCTTGCTAATTCTCTTGAACTGGTCTCAGGTCAGCTGGGAGGGAGGAGGAGACCGCACCTATATAGGACTCCAGTAGCAACATTGTTTTTCAGATGTATAAACCCATCCCTCTTTATGGCCTATGTCAAAGCCACCTCCTCTGTGAACTTCTGTTCCCCATCCCCAACAGGAAGGCATCTTGTTTCTCCCCAGTCCTGTACTAACCACTGGCCTTCTATCTGGTCTTTGAGTGCTGTGCCCCCATAGCTCTGATGCCCTTGAATCAGTCTCCTGCAGGGGTCTGCCTGTGGGGGAGGGGCCTTATGCCAACTAAGATCTCTTCATGGAGAACAATTGGATGGGGATACTGTTTTCATAGTTCTGTTTTGTCTCATAGGGGGATAAATCTAGTTTTTACTTCCTTCATTTCTGAAAAAGTTTTTACTTCCTTCATTTGTTTGTGAATTCTGATAGTTGTATAAGATTATTGTCATAATGATAATTTTTTTCTTTTCAGATAATGTGGATGCAAGTGATCTTAAGCAATTTTTTGAGACCAACTATTCTCAGATATATTTCATCTTCTATGAAAATTTTATAACACTGGAAAATAGTTTGAAATTAAAAGGTAAGCATTTCTACAAAATTTTTTTATATACAAAGTTTGTTTAACTTTCAGAAAGTTTTAAAGGTTGTATGTGTCATGGGCCACAAGTTATATGCTTTTAAGCTTCCTTTCTTGCCAGACTCTTAGCAAAGCTGGGAGATCGCGATGGTTAGCATCTTCGTTTCCCTGGAACATTCTCTTATACAGCTGTTATTTGAATAACCGATGGCTACAGGGAAAATGGAAGGAGAAACCCACAGAAGGCGTGAGTTCCACAGGAATAATTTACTTAAAAAGAAAAAGTAATATGTGCGTACTATGAAAAAAATCAGACTCCACTAAAGGGTTTGTAATGGGGTGCCTGGGTGGCCCAGTCAGTTAAGCGTCTGCCTTCAGCTCAGGTCATGATCCCGGGGTCCTGGGATTGAGCTCCATGTTGGGTTCTCTGCTCAGCAGGGAGCCTGCTTCTCCCTCTCCCTTGCCTGCTCCACCTGCTTGTGCACTCTCTCTCTCTGTCAAATACATGAATAAAATCTTTAAAAAAATGTAAAGGGTTGGAAATGAAAATTGAACCGTATGTTTTTGCCCAGACCCTCAGTCCTGCTCTGCCTGCAACCACCATTAAAAGTTCATTGCATTTCTTTCTATATGTGTTATTCATGTATTATGTTTATATTTGCTTATAGTTATACCCTTATATACCTGTATAAAATATTCTTTGAAAAATCAACCCAATAATGTCACACTGCACAATCTGCTCTGTATTTAGGTGACAGGATAGTGTATCCTGGGGAACTAGACTGGGTTTGGATCCTGGCGCTATTCTTCCAGCTGTTGCTCCTTGGTCAAGTGACTTCACCTCTCTCTGACTCAGCTTTCTTCTGTCAGCCTCAAACAGGTTAACATGTATCCTGGGATTTCAGGACAGAGTATGGCACATAATATGTGCTCAGTAAATATTAGCTGCCATCATCACCTTCTTATTTGTTTTATGTAGTCTATTTTGGAAATCCTTACATGTTAGCACACTTATTTCTACCTCAGTTTTATTTATTAAAAAAAAATTCTTTTACTTGAGTATAGTTGACACACAGTATCACGTTAGTTTCCAATGTACAACGTAGTGATTTGCTCATCACAAGCGTAGCTGCCATCTTTCCCCGTACAGCACTATTACAGTAGCACTGACTGTATTCAATATGCTGTGCCTTTCATCCCTGTGACGTGTTCATTCCGTAACTGGAAGCCTGTACCTCCCACTCCCCATCACCCATTTCACCCATCCCTCTACCCCCTTCCTTCTTATAACCATCAGTTCGTTCTCTGTTTTTATAGGTTTGATTCTGCTTTTTGTTTGCTTGCTTATTCACTTGTTTTGTTTTTTTTAGATTACACATGTGAGTGAAATCATATGGCACTTGTCTTTCTCTGCCTTATTTCGCTTAGCATAATACCCTCTAGGTATTTCATGCTGTTATAAATATCAAGATCTCGTACTTTTTTATGGTATGGAGTAATATACCCTTGTATGTATGTACCACTTCTTCTTCTATTGATGGACACTTGGGCTGCTTCCATATCTCAGCTATTTTAGTAATGCTGCCGTGGGCATAGGGATGCGTATATGCTTTCAGAATGTTGAGTCTGGTTCATAAACTGCCACAACAGTAGTGGGAACTCTGGAGGGGAGCCAGGTTCAGGAGGTAGGAGGATGAGTGCAGCTTTGGGCAGTCTGAGTTGTGGTGCCCATGGGACACCCAGATGTGGGTTCTGACTGGGCAGTAAAAATGTAGGAATGGGAGCGTGGGAGAAGAGAGGTGCAATCATGCTCTTGCCAAGAGATGTGTTCTTCATAGAGAGAGTGACAGTTAAGGATTTGGGGTAAGACATTCTTTTATTGGGCAGATAAAGAGGAAAGATAAAGAAGTAGTGTATGGAGCTGGGGAGGGGCTTCGATGCCAGGAAAGCATTTTGTCACAGAAACCCAGAGAAGAGAGAATTTCAAGGAATGAAATGTCGGCAACGTTTAAGAATGCAAAAGTTGTGGAGCAGCTGGATCAGGAAGTGGTAGTGCATCAAGGAGGTTGTCACTGAGCACTGAAAGAAAAATCTAGGTGAGTAGTGGGATCCTAAGCCAGACAGAGAGATGGAGTGAGTGGGGGTGAGACTGGAGGCTACACACAAGAATACCCTTCTAGAAAGTTTGATGGTGAAGACAAGGGAGTGTAACTCAAGGCGTAGCGTGGTCAGGGGAGGGTTTTACAGGCTGCATTTACCTGTTTGCAGGCTGACTAAAGGGAGATAACTGATGGTGCAAGATGGTGGGGGATGTGGGCTGATGTAGGGTCAGGTATACAGAAGAGGATGCAGAGAGGAATGTATGGGTGTCCTGACTGCTTCTGCAGAACCTAAGGCAGACGTCAGGCATGGAGGGGAAAGAACGTGGTGCAAGGCGCTATGGTGGTCTCGGACACAGACCAGGTGGCTCAGAGTCTTACAGAATGTTCCAGCTTCTAGACGGTCATCAAGTCAAATACGGGCACGTGCCCAAGGATGCCAACAAGGGGTTTTGTTTTTTGTTTTTCAATGAATTGCTCAGTTTTTTCCCCTGTGAGTTATAAATTGATGTAAATCTTGAGCTTAATTTTTTTCCAAATTGGTAGAAAATTCAAATATGAAACAATCTGACTTTTATCCTGTTTCCTAGTTTTGCTCCACTTAACTGTTTTTCACAGGTGTGTGGAGGAAAAAAGTGTGATATTATGGGTAATCAAAATAGCAAAGAAAGATATTAGAATCCCTTGTTTAAAAAAAAGCCTTAAACCAAAAAACCCATTTTAAAGTCTCCTCCGTCCCTCCTTCTTTCCCCTTTTGCTCCCTTTGTCCTTTTAGAAAAAATGTAGTTGTTCAGAGTGTATCAGTTAGTTTGTGCTGCATAACAAATTGCATTACAAACCATCCCCAAACTAAGTGCCTTAATAAAACAACCAGTCATTTTGCTTACAATTTTCTGGGTTTATTGGGCAGTTATTCTGGTTTAGGCTTGCACATGCCTCTCACATCAGCTGGTGGTAGATGGCCTTGTTTACGTGTCTTGTGGTTGGCACGCTGTTGACCAGGGCACT
Organism: Ursus arctos; assembly: GCF_023065955.2. NCBI lineage: Eukaryota > Metazoa > Chordata > Mammalia > Carnivora > Ursidae > Ursus > Ursus arctos. Next base: position 2,543 of record NW_026623051.1, on the reverse strand, counting down.
CCATGCTTGCAGGCTATCTCGAGCTCCTTTCCATGTTGGCTATAGGGTTCCAAGCTTAGCTGGTGCATAAGATTTTTCAAACTTGTGCTTGCTTCACATTTATTAATGTCACATTGACCAGAACAAGTTACGTGCCTCTCTGATGCAAATAGAGAAATAGACATCTCTTGCTAGGAGAGGAAAAACTCCGCATTCTTGCAGTCTACTACAAAGAATCATAATGAAGAACTAATACAAATAGGATTGAGATTTTAAAGTTTCTTGCTTTTAATACAATGTGTGTTTTGATTGGAGTACCAGGAAGAAAATATACCAAAACAACAGAAAGAAGGAAAATGTTTTCTGTGAATCATGAAATCATCTTGTGATAATGTCAGCCTTCCGTTATTTAGGCCAAAACCCGAGTTTATTGGCTCTACCTTCAAAATACATCCAGAGTCATTGGCCTCTTCTCACTGCCTGTGCTGGTATTGCTGGTGCTCCCATTATCCTCACGCAGATTAGTGCAGTTAGCCTCAGAAATGGTCTTCCCCTTTCCACACTTGTGACCTACTCCCCCCCCCGCCAATCCCTGCCAGAGTCTCTTCAGAAGAGCAGCTGGAGTGATGCTTTAAAAATATGACTCTGCACCCTCAAATAGCCTCCCGGTTGTGGAAGTCATTACAATGGCCTCAGGCCCCACCTACCTGCCAGCCTTTACCCTACCCGCTTTCTAACCTCACCTGCAGCAATTCTCCCCCTTCGCTGTAGACTCAAGGGCCTTCTCGCTATTTCCTGACCTTGCTCAACCATAAGGACTTTGCACTGTCCAATCCCTCTGCCCAGAACAAATTTCTCCCAAATGTCCATATGGCTTATTTCTTTACCCCCAATTGTCCATGTGTTTTTCTTCCTTACCTCTTTCAGATCTTTGCTCAGATGTCATCTTATCAGCAAGGTGTACTTCCCCGGTCAGAATTGAATACTGCCTGCTTGGGCATTCTCCATTAGCCTTTCCTCTTGGTTTTCTCATTTACTGCATGCCTCCTACTGCCAGAATATAAGCTTCCTCAGGGCATGGTTTTTTGTGTTTTGTATCACTCCTGTATCCTCAGGGCCTGGAAGAATGTCTGACACAGAGGCATTCTTTAGTATTTGTTCAATGAACGAATGCCATCTTACCTTACTTCCTAGAGCTGTGGGGATTCCGTTAGATCAGGGGTCCACAACTTAGAGCTGGCTGCTTGTTTTGACAAAGAAGTTGTTGGACACAGCCATACCAGTGCATTTATGTGTTACCCATGGCTGCTTTTGCACCATCATGGCAGCGTTCAATGATTACAAGAGGGGCCTAAAACATACACTCCCTGGCCCTTTGCAGAAAAGGTTATCACTTCCCAAGTTAAATGCTTAATGGCAAGCTCTTAGCGCAGGGCCCCCGGCAGAGAGACTGGACAGTAAATGTAACTGGATGCTGTAGGTTTTGTATTTTCTCTTATTGTCACTATCAAAAGGACAGTGCACGTGACCTGAAGACATGCGTGGCTTTTCATAGTTATGACTGCTCTGTGCCTCTTCACATCAAAAAAGCTAGAACTCTTTCTTTGCATCTGCTGTGCATTCCTTCATAATTTGAACTCATAAGTAATTGAGAAACAAATAAATTGCCTTCCATGGTTTGACAGTGACTTGGCAAACGTGGAGCTGTGGTTAAACAGCTAGCGGAGAGTGGCTCTGCTAGGTGTGGACTCAGGTGCTGTGGCTTGGGTGTTTATCTACATTCCTGACAGGGGTTCCACGCAACCTCCTGGTAGTTTTTGAATAAATGAGTGTGTGTTCAAGCTTTAATGTTTTCAAGATAACATAATTTTTAATATCTTAAAATGTACACATTGTCATGATAACTAATTTTTTTTTGTACATTCTAGGGAATAATAAGTCACAAAGGGAGGAGCTGGACTCCATCCTCTTTCTTTTTGAAGTAAGTTTTTGTTAAATTCATTTAGCTTTTAAGATTCTTGTTGAAAATGTGGTACTTTAGCTCTTTAGTTTTACTTTTAGACATAAAAAATGATGGACATGTATTTCCTTCCTTCCACTTTTACAAACAATGCTGTAAAGAATATTCTTGTGATTTTTAATTTTTTTGCAAACATGGGAGAATTTTTCCCGTAGGGTTACCTCATGTGAAGTTATTAGATGCAAATGTATCCACATTTAAAATACTGATATTGCCGAATTTTTTTTGAAAAGGTCGTATAAATTTCTATGGAAACTTTTATGGAAGTTGCGTGTAAATTTCCCTAAGCAACACTGGCGATGATTTTTTGTGTGTGTATATATGCAAACTGACATGTTGAAAACCCACTGTTTTTAATATGTTGTTCCTGACTACTAGTGAGATTGCAATCTTCGTATGTGTCTGTGTGTCCATGTGTGATCACATATTCTTTTCCAAGTTGGAACAGTACGTTTGGGTGTGGTTCTTGGTCTATTAAGCTTACAGTCTCTCTTGTCCACATGTATTAGACAAGCGGCCAGATTACTGATACCTTGAGAGCTAC